>NC_090183.1:46132473-46139973 GCF_024679245.1 Pseudorasbora parva | reverse complement strand
AGAAGAAGAAGGGGACTGGGTTCCAGTCTGCGAAAACAGTGACCAGCACGATAACGCCCATTTGTGGCCGCAGTTGGATGATATTGCTCAAAGGGGACAGTGAACCTGGGACTTAACTTTTTACAGGGCAGTCAGAGCCGGATTTGTCCCTTGTCTGGAAAACCACACTTCCCATGTAGATATGACAGAGTTTGGCCCCGGCGGACATCAGCGTGGCGCTGATTACCCGCCGGTAGGGATGGACAGTGTCCCAGTGAATTTGGAGCATACTCTGCCCAGGCTAGAAACTCAGACCTCCAGGATTTCTGGTGGCTGTGACAGAAGGTTTTGAGGTATCATCAAAAACATTTTTTTAAAATAGTGTAGCCATTCATCAAAAATGCTGAGATGAAAATTTGTCATCTATGGTCATCTTACCCCAACCTACCCTAAACCCTTATTTTTTGCAGTTCTGTGGAAAGAATTTATTTTTAATAGTGCGCTTTCTCATGCAGTGTGGGATGTTTCGAAAGTTGAGTGAATTTAGTATTTTTTCATGTCATTACATTAGAGCATGAGAAACATTTTTGAAAAAATATTTTATTTAACTTTATTTATATCGCGCTTTTACAATGACGATTGTTTCAAAGCAGCTTCACAGTGTCAAACAGGACAATATTGCAACAATTTTATTTGACTGTACAGTCGTTCTGGAGTAAACAGTGATGTTATCAGCTTATTTTAATTTATCATATAGCGACAATTTTGGCAGATCAGTATTATAGGTTATAGAATTAAATAAGACCTAATTAATTAATTATATTTGTATATTTAGTTGAATATCTTAGATCATTATTTTAGTGTCCTTATGTCCTCTGTTAGTTAAAAATAAACATGAAATGATGTGTATAGGCAAAAAAACTGTTTTTTTTTTTTTTTTTTTTCACCAGTCAATATTTAGGTTTCAGGATTTGTTTAGCCTAAGATGATTCTCAACTATGTTATGAAAGATGTAATGTAATTAATTGATATACCATTTTACTTTATGCAATATCTGGGTAAAATGGACATATATGGGTTTTCCCATTCAATCAAATGTATCTATACACTGAATTATAAATGTGTTCTTGGGATAATGGGAGTCATAATTGTCAACATTTTCATAATAATATCTCATCTGTCATAGGAATATTAATATAATTAATATATAATTTATGTCCCTATTCTCTTATGTCTCCCAAGATGCTTGATAAAAATTATTTAAGTCCTGGTGTCCTCAATTAAAATCAATGCCCTTTTTCGTAACAGAAAGTCATATTTTGATTAGAAACCACATAACATTTCCCAGGGATGTTCATTAATGACATATCATATTTCCATAAGAGTGCCAAATCAGTCATTTTTAAAGACCAAGGAGAAGTTGAAACATCCCACCTTTGGTATGCCCACAAAGCCCTGAATAATGTGCTGTTTACAGGACATCCAGACTCAAAACATGTATGGTGTCAGAGATCTTCACTGAAATATTGAATTGTGTTCAATATTATTGTGTGATTTTTATAATTGTGATTCATTTTTAAGGTTGCCTTTTTGCTTAACACCTGGCTGGAGGACTGCCGATGAAAATTAGCAGTTTTGAGCTAACTACATTTACATTATTGTAATGTTACTTAATGTATATTGTCCTCTTTTAAATAAATAAGAAAAAATATAATGTCCACGACAGAGGATAGAAGTCTATTCATGGGTCCAGGAGGATGTGCCACACTAGTATAATTGTTTGAAATGTCAAATCAAGTGCTCGTTTGGATAAAAAAGATGCTTTCCAATGACAATCCAGAAGATGGCGCCATTGTTGTTGCTAAGGAACCGTGATGAGGTGACATGAGGATGGACAGGTAAAAACAAAGACTCGCATCATTTGCATCTGCCATTCTAAAAATACCCACGCGACGCCTTTAAGAGTGAAAATACGTTTTACTTTACAGATGTATTAGATAATATTTGCATATCTTTGTTGTTCAGATGTAAATGCATTTATAATCTCTATGTTTATGTGTCTGGAAAGGGTGTTTGTGCCTCATTGTACGACCTAAAATGACCAAACGTGACTCGTTTTTCAATTATTAGTATGTTCTGTAACTCTGGGGACCATTTTCTATAACATTCTGAATAAAAATGTTTAGTTTATTCTTGGTTTCGGTCGCAGAGTTTTCTGAGGGAGTTTCTTCTCAAACAGGAAGCCGCTCAGCATCTCCCGCGCTCACACGCAATACAATCATCAGTAGAGCGCGAGCGCGGCTGACTGACAGTTGCCTTAGAAACAAGCGTAACCGTCGCCAACCGTTTTTATTTGGTAGAAACTATCGTGGAATTGATTACAAACTTATTGTTTCATTTGACCTTTTTTAATAACTTTTTTTTAAGGGAGCGTTGGATTGAAAACTTGTCCAATGAGTAATTTATACGAAAATATCGACGTTCAAGAAGAACTGGACTTTCCATTACTTTTCTTGTACAACCAACCTGATGACCAAGGTTAGTAAATATATAACTAATTGTTTAATTTAAACCTTTTGAAATGCTTTCCTCCCATAACAAGTGTTTTTTTCCCTAGCTTCTTATAACTTTGCCGAACTATTTTAATTGTATACAAAGTACATAGTTGTCTTTATCATAGTTCTGAGGTAAATTACAATGACAAACCATTTTGAGTTGAAGTAGATGTTCCTAAATTTGTGTCCATGTCTACTTAGTTTCAAAATTGGGTTGCACATTATGTGAAACCAAAGATGTAGTGGAAACTTTCACTGCAGCCAAACTGTTTTGTTTTCTAGTAGCCTACTTAGTATACAGGAAACATACCCAGTTGTTTATAATGCTGTATTTAGGTTATTGACGTGACATATATAATCAGTATTGTCAACATTTAAAATGTAGTAAATGGTTTAACATTTCATTGTCTTATATGGACCTGTATAAAAACTGCTTTGTCTTCAGATGTTTTAAATTATTAAGTCAACTCAGTATTGACCTATGGTGTGGCTGTCTCAAGCATGGTTCTATAAATTACATTATAAATAAAAATAAAAGCATACAAATTGAATAAATGCCTCAGGCATAATTTTAAAAGTGTCTATTTTAGTTTTTATCCATATATTTCTAAAAACGTATAAACTTGGTATATTTTGTCACCTGAAAAACATGACACCATATCCTGATTTTAAATCGGGCAGTTCCACTGACAAGTTTAATTAGTTGAAGGACCTCATTCAAGGTCTTGGTAAGATTTTTTTCTTAGAATTGTTCAAATATTTTACTTTTTGAGCACTATAAAAGTGTTGAGTTCTGTTGTTCTTTAAGACTCCCTTATATTTGTAATTCTGTCACAACACAGGACACATTTCAGTGAAAATAAAAACAGTAAAAGAATAGACAAAGTTAGACCCCTTATATTTTCTCAAACATCAGAGTTAAAGGGTTAGTTCACCCAAAAGTTTAAATTCTGTCATTAATTCCTCAACTTCATGTCGTTCCAAACCTGTCAGACCTTTGTTCATTTTAGACTCAAATGAAAATATTTCTGATGAAATCCGAGAGCTCTCTGACCCCTTCATAGGCAGCAATTTAATTAACACTTTCAAGGTCCAGAAAGGCAGTAAAGACATTGTTAAAATAGTCCATGTGACTCCAGTGGTTGAGCCTTAATGTGATGAAGCGCCAAGAATACTTTTGTGCTCAAAAAAAAAAAAAACTTTATTCAACAAGTTATTCACGTCTGTGTCAGTTTCTTACACTGTTGATGTAGTAAATACAGTGCAGCGCTTCAGAGTTACTTTTGAGGTTTAGAGGTCTCTGACCTAGCATCCGGTTCTGATCTAGCATCCGGTTCTTATCTAGCGTTTCATTCTGGTGGAAAAGGGGTATCGATGGAAGGGGCGGAGAGCTCTCAGATTTCTCTCAGTCAGGTGTCAGGTGTCTGCTTAAGTAAAGGTGTCTGCTTAAGTAAAAGTACTACAGTCAGGTGTCTATTTAAGTAAAAGTACTACAGTCAGGTGTCTACTTAAGGAAATGAGGATGAACGAAGTTCTGATGGGTTTGGAACGATAAATGACAGAAACGTCATTTTTGGTGAACTATCCTTTTCACACTAGCCTGACAAGCCAGACCCACATCAAGATGTTTAGTCTGGAAAATCACCATTGACAGCTCAATCCGAGGGGCGGATAAACGGTTGTCTGTCTAACTCCTTCTGCACGTGATTGGATAGCGCTACAACCAACCAGAGCAACATGAAGCGGAGCTGATAGATTAAACTGGCCGTCTTTATGTTAAGCCCCGCCCACCGACTCTGTACACTATGTGATTGGCCTGACCAGAGTTTGGTTTTTACAGTTCAGACGTGTATTGATAGTTGCTAGATGATACTCACGGCAGATTAGATTTGCTGCCGCCAGGGTGCGTCTAGACTTCTAGGCTATTTTCACACTACATAACACTGCATTTTTTTCTTCATTTTACAAAAAATATTTTTATTGCTTATTTTCCAACTACCCATTTACACAGCTAAAGCATGCTAATAATGTGTTTTTACTTGTTTTTGTGTGTTGTAGCTGATGAGTCTTCTGTCCCCTCCAACCATGAAGGGTTCAATCAAACGTCCTCATGCATTCATCAAGACCCTTCTCTTTACGGTGAAGACTCCATGTCCCATCTTACCCACCATCTCCCTAATGATGGCCTTCTCACTTACGAACGGTCTGATCTTGCCGCCCACCCCGGAGCTCTCCAAAGTAACAGCCCGAGAATCGAGATCACCTGCTCTGATCTCCACCACCATGACCATGTCCTGACCAATCCTGTGAACATAAATCGGCCCATGCTCACCGTACCAGGATACGATATGCCCTACAGGGAGAGCCAATGCCTCAGTCCGGCTAGTAGTACCTCCTCTACTAGCTGGCATTCAGATGGCTATTCTCCAGGAACTTACTCTCCTTGCATATCTCCCGGAGGCGGAGAAGGATGTTTGGTTGGAGTTACCGAAGCCGATCTTTGCCCAATGTTGCAAGCCATCCAAGCCTCTGGTTCTCCCAACACATCCCCTCGCACCAGCATCACAGAAGACTCCGTCTTAGACCGCCGTTCATCTTCTCCACGCTCTCGCTCATCTTCTCCACAGGGCAAACGCACCTATGTTCAATCTCAAAACCTCCATTTTGGCCGAGACGAACCCACCGAGTTCTACGCTTTGGCAAACTTGGAGGATTCCATGAACAACCTCGCCAACTTGGCTAAACCAATCCCTACTAAGATTGTCAGATCCAATCTAGAGTATTCCGTCTACACGGAAAGCCAAACGGGCCCGTTCCCAACTATGGCGGAAGTGAAGAAAGAGTTCCCAATGGAATCGTGCTATTTCATGCCTGCCAACTGGTCCAGTCAGGCTCTCGCAGGAGTTTGTAGGTATGAAATAACCAACAGTCTTACATTTACACTGCAAAAAATGCTTTTCTTACTCAGTATTTTTGTCTTGTTTCTAGTCCAAACACCTAAAGATTCTTAAAACAAGAAGTATTTACTAGACAAGCAAAAGTAATTGTCTTGTTTTGGGGAAAAATACTCAAAATTAAGAGAGTTTTTGCTTAAAATATACTAAATAATCTGCCAGTGGGGTAAGAAAAAAAATGTTTTTTTAAGATTATTTTGCTTACCCCACTGGCAGTTAATTTTAAGTAAAAACGCTTTTAATTTTGAGTAATTTTTTCCCAAAACAAGACAATATTTTTTACTAATGTTTCTTAATGTAAGAATTTTTTGATATTTAGACTAGAAACAAGACAAAAATACTAAGTAAGAAATGCATTTTTTGCAGTGTATTCATTGAGCCAATTCCCCTATCCACTTGCAATCAACTGATTTCCCAATACATCTAGAGAGAGTCATATTGGAGACTTTTGGTTTCTCCAATTTTTTTCCCCATTTGAAAAATGCCTCTTCTAGAATCTCAAAAATGTCTCATTGAAATCACAATTTCAAGGGAATAATTGAAAATTATGATTTGTCATAATCTTGCAGCCCTATTGTATTTAAAATATATCGAAAGTCAGGAATTTCAATATAAACTCTAATCAAATTATCCTAGTATTAATAATTTACATTTACATTTATGCATTTGGCAGACGCTTTTATCCAAAGCGACTTACATTGCATTTTAAGGTACACAGTTAGACATTATTGTCAGTTCTTGCTTTCCCTGGGAATCGAACCCATGACCTTGGCGTTGCTAGCACCACGCTCTACTGTTTGAGCTGCAGGAAAAAGCATTATAATTATTATTATTAATAATAATAATAATAATAATAATAATAAATAATCTAGACACCCAAAGCGCTATACATATAGAAGGGGGGAATCTCCTCAACCACCACCAATGTGCAGCATCCACCTGGATGATGCGACGGCAGCCATTTTGCGCCAGAATGCCCACCACACACCAGCTGATTGGTAGAGAGGAGACAAAGTGATTAAGCCAATCAGGATATGGGGATTATAAGGTGGCCATGATGGGCAGGGGCCAGTGGGCAAATTTGGCCAGGATGCCGGGGTTACACCCCTACTCTTTATCGAAGGACATCCTGGGATTTTTAATGACCACAGAGAGTCAGGACCTCGGTTTAACGTCTCATCCGAAAGACGGTGCTCATTGACAGTATAGTGTCCCCATCACTATACTGGGGTGTTAGGACCCACACAGACCACAGGGTGAGCGCCCCCTGCTGGCCTCACTAACACCTCTACCAGCAGCTCCTGGTTTTCCCAGTTGGTCTCCCATCCAGGTATGGCCAGGCTCAGCCCTGCTTAGCTTCAGTGGGAAACCAGTCTTGGGCTACAGGGTGATATGGCTGCTGGCTAAAGGGATTAGGGATTAAAGGGATAGTTCACCACAAAATGTCATCCTCGGTGTATATAACATTCTTCTTTCAGATAAATCGAAACAGAGTTATATTAATAGATGTCCTGGCTATTCCAAGCTTTGTAATGGGAGCCCAAAATTTGAAGCCCAAAAAAGTGCATCTATCCATTATAAAAGTGCATAATTCGTCAATCCATCATAAACGTGCATCCATTTATCATAAAAGTGCATCAAAACATCATAAGTGCATCTATCCAACAAAAAAGTGCATCAATCCATCATAAAAGTGCATCAATCCATCATAAAAGTGCATCAATCCATCATAAAAGTGCATCCATCCATCATAAAAGTGCATCTATCCATCATAAAAGTGCATCTATCCATCCATCATAAAAGGGCATCTATAAAAAAGTGCATCTGTCATAAAAGTGCTCCACATGGCACAGATGGGTTAATAAAGGCCTTCTGATGTGATGCGTTTGTGTAAGAAAAAAAACATATTTAACACATTATAAAGTAAAATATCTAGCTTGCACCAGACCGCCTTCCGTATTCAACTTGTGCAGAAAGTGAAACGCCTCTTGCAGTTCAAAACACTTACGCTA
>NC_090183.1:46092473-46127473 GCF_024679245.1 Pseudorasbora parva | reverse complement strand
TAGGTTTAGGGGCAGGGGCTGTGTAGGGGGATAGAAAATACGGTTTGTACAGTATAAAATCCATTACGCCTATGGAAAGTCCCCAGAAAACATGGAAACACCACGTGTGTGTGTGTGTGTGTGTGTGTGTGTGTGTGTGTGTGTGTGTGTGTGTGTGTGTGTCAGCAAACTGACAATTGCTTTCTTATTATGGTTTAAATAAAAGGTAATGTGGTGGATAAACATTCGTAAACCATTTTCTTATAACATGTTAAAGCCACGATCAAAATACAGAACATCACACAAATATATAAAAGAACATTTTGATAAATAAACCTAAATACTGTCAGTTTTGCCTATATAATGTAAGCTTTTGAACAAATCGATTCAAAGATTCAATGACTCATTCATTAACAGCTGCCTCATTCCTGAACAAATCAGCTGTTTGAACGAATCATTTAAATGAATCGACTCAATGACTCACTCATTAACAGCTGCCTCATTCCTGAACAAATAAGCTGTTTGAACGAATCATTTAAATGAATCGACTCAATGACTCACTCATTAAGACGGTCACCTGCCGCCACATACTGGCGGTTTGGTTTCATGTTTAAAAGTATAATTTTTCTAACATTTCTTATTTGTAAACTCAAATATTATTAAACAATCTCATAATATTTAATGCAGTTGTCATTTTTCAGTTTAAATTATTTTATTTAATTGATAACAGCCCTAAAGTGTCTTATTATTCAAAATTATATTTACAGCACAGAAAAAAAATAAAAAATTCTGGACAAGCAAATGTTTTTATATATGCGAAACAATATTGCAATTAGTGTGTAAAATCAATTTAAATGATATTTAAAAAAATATTTAAAAACTGAGAATTAAATAATTTGTGTTTCACATTCATTCTGGGAAAAGAAAGCATCGCTACAACTTCTGAAAGTGACAAGCAGTGTCGTTCATTTTTCGGTGTGTGTCAGACAGCGCAAGACTGCAAGTTATTGTTTTTTGCAAATTATTGCATTTAATAACTCTTTTTAACATCAAGCAAGTCACATAAGTAACAGTCGTGTGCCCAGTCTATTCTCTGCAATGCGTCGAGACGTCGACCTAAAACTGACACTTTTCACAATGTTGAAGTAGCCTATTAAAATCATTCAGATATTGCATGCCGTTGCGATATGCATAGTGCGATATGTACATTTGCGATATTTCGATAATTTTGAAATATTGCACAGCCCTAATGTCAAGCCCTGTGTAGGTTTCACGGCATCTAGTGGAGATAGTAGGTAGTTTCTGTTGAAACCAGAATTGATATAAACATAAGCAGAGCCAGTGTTACTTGCTAAATCTGTTCTCATTTCCAGAGTTGACTGCGCTGGCATCCTGAAACTGAGAAACGCCGACATTGAGCTGAAGAAAGGAGAGACGGATGTGGGACGGAAAAACACACGCGTGAGATTGGTCTTCCGTGTCCACGTTCCTCAACCCGGAGGCCAGTGGCTCTCTCTCCAAGTGGCCTCGCAGACTATTGAGTGCTGTACGCATTTCAGACTCATTATTATAACCATACTTTTTTAATGCATGTTTGTGCAGGCATCTCTCTAGTTGTCAACCAATTATAATATCTATGTTATTATAATTTGATCTCCGTATTAATTATATCATTATATGTGACCCTGGAGCTCGTCACCAGTCATAATCTCACTATCTACAATACATTATAAGGGTCAAAATGATCCATTTTTATTTTATGCCGAAAATCTTTAGGATATTAAATCATGTTCCATTAAGATATTTAATAAATGTCCTACTGTAAATATATCATAAATATATTATTAGTAGTAATATGCATTGCTAAGGACTTCATTTGGACAACTTTTTTTTTTTTGCACTCTCAGATTAAGATTTTCAAAAAGCCCGACCAGATATTGGCCTAACCAACTATACATCAATGGAAATTTTATTTATTTAATAATAATTATTTATTTATTTATTTTAAATTACCCATACGACTGGTTTTGTAGTACAGGGTTACATATATTTTAGGGAACGTAGTGTCTTTGCTATATACACTTGCTATAGTAGTAACAGTAAATTATACATAACTGCATGCAACTAACGCTAAAATCAAGTTATTAATGTTGTTTATGTGGAGTTTTGAATTTGCTTTTTGGCAAACCATGTGCATATTCATAAGCCAACACCATTGCTGAGTATTTTCTTCTTAAAACTGAACAAAAGACAGTCTCAAAAACACGGATTGAAATCGCAGGTGTTTCTGATGCCACAAACTATCTTAACCAATCCCGTCAGCATGTGGGCGGGGCTTTAGCATATCATTAACTATTGTCTAAAGCACAGAGTCTCAAGAGAGGCAGGTTATCCCTCTATATTTTCTGTTGATATGAAAAATTAGGCATTTTTAGCAATATAGCGGGTGAATTATATATATGATGTGTATTATGAGGTCATGATGAGCTATATGCCTGTCTCCACTGATGTTCTCTGTTGTTTAAAGCGTTTCTGATACGGCGAATGTGTACATGCTAACATTAGCAGCACATTATTAGCTGTTTGATAACAAAGTCAAGCTAAATGTTAATCGTATTAATTATCGTAATGTGTGTGGCGTTGTAAAGAGCGATACCATTGTGCAGTGTTTACTACAGTAAAGTTGAGTGAATGAGTGGAGCCGTGGCTCATTTGCATATTTATGGATCCATGCATATTAAATGAGGCAAGGTTGTCGAGTTACATTCAAGCTATTTTGTGGCACAAGTAATGTCATTTTGGTGATCACAGATGAGTTTTGAGGGAGAAAGAAGGATCAGTTATCGTCCAAAATGTTCTTATCGATGCATCCCTAATAATTAGACACCCTAAAATAAAGTCTAACCATATTTCATTACAACGTTTTATAGTATTTAATGTTTACTCAAGAATCTGTAGATTTGAAGTGGCACCATGCTGAATGTGCACTTCTGTTATATGTGCATTATGATGATATCCAAATGTAATTTTCTCAACATTAAAAGCATGAATGCCTTGTGTTGTTTAACAGCTCAGCGGTCGGCCCATGAGCAGCCGGCGGTGGAGCGGCAGGACGTGGATCACTCTTCGGTTCTGGGCGGACTGCAGATGGTCCTCAGGGGACAGAACTTTACCTCAGAGTCCAAAGTTATCTTCTTTGAGAAGACGCATGGTGAGAAAAACTCTTCTGTGAGAGTCACAGTTTACTGATTATAAGTGTAGTGCTTAACCAGCTGTTTAGAGAACGGAGAGGTCGTCACTGGCTCCAAAAAATATTCGGGCACTCAAGGCACACTTAAGTATGCCTGAATGTTATTGCATTTGATGATAGACTAAAATAGTAGGGGTGTAACGGTACATGTATTTATCTCGTCATAGTCAACGAATAAACATGAGTGAACATCTGAAGGTGTGTTGAGGATACATTTACCTCAGAAGTCCTTCAGTGTCCACAGCTGTGAGTTCACTAGAGAAATCAGCCTATATATTCACTCTATTAGCCTATATATTCACTATATTAGTCTATATATTCACTATATTAGTCTATATATTCTCTACATTAGCCGATATATTCATTATATAAGCCTATATATTCATTGTATTAGCCTATATATTCACCACATTAGCCGATATATTCATTATATTAGCCTATATATTCACTACATTAGCCTAAATATTTACTATATTAGCCTATATATTCACTATATTAGTCTATATATTCACTACATTAGCCTATATATTTACTATATTAGTCTATATATTCACTATATTAGTCTGTATATTCATTATATTAGCCTATATATTCACTATATTAGTCTGTATATTCATTATATTAGCCTATATATTTACTATATTAGCCTATATATTCATTATATTAGCCTATATATTACCTATATTAGCCTATATATTCACTATATTAGTCTATATATTCATTATATTAGCCTATATATTCATTATATTAGTCTATATATTCACTATATTAGTCTATATATTTACTATATTAGCCTATATATTTACTATATTAGTCTATATATTCATTATATTAGCCTATACATTCACTATATTAGTCTATATATTCACTACATTAGCCTATATATTTACTATATTAGTCTATATATTCACTACATTAGTCTGTATATTCATTATATTAGCCTATATATTCACTATATTAGTCTGTATATTCACTATATTAGCCTATAGATTCACTATATTAGTCTATATATTCTCTACATTAGCCGATATATTCATTATATAAGCCTATATATTCATTGTATTAGCCTATATATTCACCACATTAGCCGATATATTCATTATATTAGCCTATATATTCACTACATTAGCCTATATATTTACTATATTAGCCTATATATTCATTATATTAGTCTATATATTCACTACATTAGCCTATATATTTACTATATTAGCCTATATATTTACTATATTAGCCTATATATTCACTACATTAGCCTATATATTTACTATATTAGTCTATATATTCACTACATTAGTCTGTATATTCATTATATTAGCCTATATATTCACTATATTAGTCTGTATATTCACTATATTAGTCTATATATTCACTATATTAGTCTATATATTCATTATATTAGCCTATATATTACCTATATTAGCCTATATATTCACTATATTAGTCTATATATTCATTATATTAGCCTATATATTCATTATATTAGTCTATATATTCACTATATTAGGCTATATATTTACTATATTAGCCTATATATTTACTATATTAGTCTATATATTCATTATATTAGCCTATATATTCACTATATTAGTCTATATATTCACTACATTAGCCTATATATTTACTATATTAGTCTATATTCACTACATTAGTCTGTATATTCATTATATTAGCCTATATATTCACTATATTAGTCTGTATATTCACTATATTAGCCTATAGATTCACTATATTAGCCTATATATTTACTATATTAGTCTATATATTCATTATATTAGCCTATATATTCACTATATTAGTCTATATATTCACTACATTAGCCTATATATTTACTATATTAGCCTATATATTTACTATATTAGTCTATATATTCATTATATTAGTCTATATATTCATTATATTAGCCTATATATTCATTATATTAGTCTATATATTCATTATATTAGCCTATATATTCACTATATTAGCCTATAGATTCATTATATTAGTCTATATATTCATTATATTAGTCTATATATTCATTATATTAGTCTATATATTCACTATATTAGCCTATATATTTACTATATTAGTCTATATATTCATTATATTAGCCTATATATTCACTATATTAGTCTATATATTCACTACATTAGCCTATATATTTACTATATTAGTCTATATATTCATTATATTAGTCTATATATTCATTATATTAGTCTATATATTCATTATATTAGCCTATATATTCATTATATTAGTCTATATATTCATTATATTAGCCTATATATTCATTATATTAGCCTAAAGATTCATTATATTAGTCTATATATTCATTATATTAGCCTATATATTCATTATATTAGCCTATATATTCATTATATTAGTCTATATATTCATTATATTAGCCTATATATTACCTATATTAGCCTATATATTCACTATATTAGTCTATATATTCATTACATTAGCCTATATATTCACTATATTAGCCTATATATTTTCTATATTAGTCTATATATTCATTATATTAGCCTATACATTCACTATATTAGTCTATATATTCACTACATTAGCCTATATATTTACTATATTAGTCTATATATTCACTACATTAGTCTGTATATTCATTATATTAGCCTATATATTCACTATATTAGTCTGTATATTCACTATATTAGTCTATATATTCACTATATTAGTCTATATATTCATTATATTAGCCTATATATTACCTATATTAGCCTATATATTCACTATATTAGTCTATATATTCATTATATTAGCCTATATATTCATTATATTAGTCTATATATTCATTATATTAGTCTATATATTCATTATATTAGCCTATATATTTATTATATTAACCTATATATTTATTATATTAGCCTATATATTCACTATATTAGCCTATATATTCATTGTATTAGCCTATATATTTATTATATTAGCCTATATATTTATTATATTAGCCTATATATTCACTATATTAGCCTATATATTCATTATATTAGTCTATATATTCACTATATTAGTCTATATATTCACTATATTAGTCTATATATTCACTATATTAGCCTATATATTCACTATATTAGCCTATATATTCACTATATTAGCCTATATATTCACTATATTAGTCTATATATTCACTATATTAGTCTATATATTCACTATAGTAGCCTATATATTCACTATATTAGCCTATATATTCACTATATTAGCCTATATATTCATTGTATTAGCCTATATATTTATTATATTAGCCTATATATTTATTATATTAGCCTATATATTCACTATATTAGCCTATATATTCATTATATTAGCCTATATATTCATTATATTAGTCTATATATTCACTATATTAGCCTATATATTTACTATATTCGTCTATATATTCATTATATTAGCCTATATATTTATTATATTAACCTATATATTTATTATATTAGCCTATATATTCACTATATTAGCCTATATATTCATTGTATTAGCCTATATATTTATTATATTAGCCTATATATTCACTATATTAGCCTATATATTCACTATATTAGCCTATATATTCACTATGTTAGCCTATATATTCATTATATTAGTCTATATATTCACTATATTAGTCTATATATTCACTATATCAGTCTATATATTCACTATATTAGCCTATATATTCACTATATTAGCCTATATATTCACTATATTAGCCTATATATTCACTATATTAGCCTATATATTCACTATATTAGCCTATATATTCACTATATTAGCCTATATATTCACTATATTAGCCTATATATTCACTATATTAGCCTATATATTCACTATATTAGC
This sequence comes from Pseudorasbora parva, assembly GCF_024679245.1. Lineage (NCBI taxonomy): Eukaryota > Metazoa > Chordata > Actinopteri > Cypriniformes > Gobionidae > Pseudorasbora > Pseudorasbora parva. The sequence continues at coordinate 46,120,428 of NC_090183.1, read as the reverse complement.
CTATATATTCACTATATCAGTCTATATATTCACTATATTAGCCTATATATTCACTATATTAGCCTATATATTCACTATATCAGTCTATATATTCACTATATTAGCCTATATATTCACTATATTAGCCTATATATTCACTATATCAGTCTATATATTCACTATATTAGCCTATATATTCACTATATTAGCCTATATATTCACTATATTAGCCTATATATTCACTATATTAGCCTATATATTCACTATATTAGCCTATATATTCACTATATTAGCCTATATATTCACTATATTAGCCTATATATTCACTATATCAGTCTATATATTCACTATATTAGCCTATATATTCACTATATTAGCCTATATATTCACTATATTAGCCTATATATTCACTATATTAGCCTATATATTCACTATATTAGCCTATATATTCACTATATTAGCCTATATATTCACTATATCAGTCTATATATTCACTATATTAGCCTATATATTCACTATATCAGTCTATATATTCACTATATTAGCCTATATATTCACTATATTAGCCTATATATTCACTATATTAGCCTATATATTCACTATATTAGCCTATATATTCACTATATCAGTCTATATATTCACTATATTAGCCTATATATTCACTATATTAGCCTATATATTCACTATATCAGTCTATATATTCACTATATTAGCCTATATATTCACTATATCAGTCTATATATTCACTATATTAGCCTATATATTCACTATATTAGCCTATATATTCACTATATCAGTCTATATATTCACTATATTAGCCTATATATTCACTATATTAGCCTATATATTCACTATATCAGTCTATATATTCACTATATTAGCCTATATATTCACTATATTAGCCTATATATTCACTATATTAGCCTATATATTCACTATATTAGCCTATATATTCACTATATTAGCCTATATATTCACTATATTAGCCTATATATTCACTATATTAGCCTATATATTCACTATATCAGTCTATATATTCACTATATTAGCCTATATATTCACTATATTAGCCTATATATTCACTATATTAGCCTATATATTCACTATATTAGCCTATATATTCACTATATTAGCCTATATATTCACTATATTAGCCTATATATTCACTATATTAGCCTATATATTCACTACATTAGTCTGTATATTCACTATATCAGTCTGTATATTCACTATATTAGCCTATATATTCACTATATTAGTCTATATATTCACTATATCAGTCTATATATTCACTATATTAGCCTATATATTCACTATATTAGCCTATATATTCACTATATTAGCCTATATATTTATTATATTAGCCTATATATTCACTATATTAGCCTATATATTCACTATATTAGCCTATATATTCACTATATTAGCCTATATATTTATTATATTAGCCTATATATTCATTGTATTAGCCTATATATTTATTATATTAGCCTATATATTCACTATATTAGCCTATATATTCACTATATTAGCCTATATATTTATTATATTAGCCTATATATTCATTGTATTAGCCTATATATTTATTATATTAGCCTATATATTCACTATATTAGCCTATATATTCACTATATTAGCCTATATATTTATTATATTAGCCTATATATTCATTGTATTAGCCTATATATTTATTATATTAGCCTATATATTCACTATATTAGCCTATATATTCACTATATTAGCCTATATATTCACTATATTAGCCTATATATTCATTATATTAGCCTATATATTCATTATATTCTACTGAATCTGTTACTGATGTCTGGATTATTAAAGTCTGTTTAAATAAATGACAGTCACTCTGTATGAATGATTTTATTTCAACAACGAATTGGAGTAAAAAAAAAAAATATAATTAAATTTAGAAGTTAGTGCATAAACGGCCTAATGTGAAGTTTACATGTTTGCACAAAATGTGTTTGAGTGTCGATTATTATATCTGAACATGAATATCAGCTGAATTTATGCTCTGTTTAATATTACAGTGATGTGTGAGTAAGTGCTCGCTATAGTTTACAGCACTATCTTACAGAAACTTTGTTATAATTGAATTACTTTAAGGACAGACACAATTTGCTCAGTAAAACACTGTTTAATAATAATTTATATTTAATTTTCTCTCCCCTGCTGTACCGATCCGTCAGTTTTGTGTACCGTTACACTCCTATAAAATAGTATTCAAGTCCTTTTCTGGACTGAATGTCTACAGTTTCAGTGAAAACATTTCAGTGACGGTACATTCAGATCCTAACCTCACTTTACATGGATGAACAACTTTCAAAAAAAGTTTACAAAAGGTAGACTAGTTTTGTGCTGTGGTGTGTTAACAGCTCCAACCATCGACATAAAGCTCTTTTAATATTTGACTTCTCCGGGCACTATCAGCCATCTGTGGAGAAAATTAGCATGTGATTTGTTTGAAGTCGTATTGATGTGCTTTGCATATGCTGAGAAAAATTGTGGTCCAGACTGTAGTCTGGTTTGGCCAACCTTTGCAGTAACATGAGTGAAAAAAAAAGATAAGCATTGCAAAACTTGCATACACACACACACACACACACACACACACACACACACACACACACACACACACACACACACACACACACACACACACACACACACACACACACACACACACGCATTCTCGCCAGTTTGTCTGACAGTGTTTAAAGACGTCAGAAACCTCAACCAACGCCTACGCACTGTACATAACGTAAATTCTAGACCTGTTTATTGGTAGGTTTTTACATTTAAATGTGATAAATTGCTAAAAGTAGTTTTAGATATGAAGTTTATTATGCACACACCTTTAATAACTTCATATTATTTGAGAGTCTACAAAAAGGCAACTAAAAAGATTTGGTAACACTTTATTTTACAGTTTTACGTACCATAGTAACAGTAAATCATGCATAAATACATGCAACTAACCCTATAGTAAGTACATGTAGTTCATTAATATTACTCAGTGCTTAAATATATAATTACACTGTAACAATGACACTGTAAAATAAAGTGTAACCAACATTTTTTATATATAATCCATATACAGGGAATGTGGATGGAAATTAGCTGTAGCTAAATCTGGTGTAAAGCATCTTTTCTTTTGTAAGATTAATGTACTTGCTCATGGTCCCTGTCAAATAAATAATAAACTAAACCATGCACATAAACTGAATTAATATGGAGTGCATGAAAGTTAACTGGCAGATGTTAAAGCAATTAGTGTGAAAATGAAAATAAAATAAAAATTGATAGGTACAAAACCAAAGAAATATTCAATAAAATGAATGAACTGGTTTGTGGAGCTCCAAAATGTGATGAATATGTGATTTTTCATAAGTATTTTTACTTTCTAATCACATTATGCAAGTATATACTTTGTCAGAGGGCTTTTATTTGGAAAACTTTTACTTCTCTACATTCCAAAGCATAATGTTGTACTTTTTACTACACTGCGTTTCATAAATAAGTTTTTTTTTAAACTTATAATTATATTCGAAATGTAGTAATTTCTTAAGTAAAACTTTTTTTAATTACTTAAGTACTACATTTTTAATGTAATTAATAGGGCCGGGACTCGATTAAGAAAATTAATCTAATTAATTAGAGTCTTTGTAATTAATTAATCGAAATTAATCGCATTTTAATTGCATATAAATATTTGACCTGAAAACAATAAGTATTTTTTCACATGGATTTTTAGTATACCATTGAATAATGACTGAATACATAAGCTTAATCAACAAAATATTGTTTCTTTATTTCAGTCCAGCAGTGCAATGTTTGCCATTAAGTTTAGCAAAAGCATATTTGTGATATTTGCGGCTCGATGTGCTGCGGTGATACGCACATTCCTTGTTGTATCGCTTGCACACAACCATGCTCTTGACGACGCTTCCATCCTTTACTTTTTTAAAACAAAATGTCCCATCCACGGTGCCGAGCAAAGCGGTCTCATCAGCTTCTTCGTTCATGTTCACTATGGTTTGTTGTTGTCGTCGTGAGTCATGAGCATAGACAGTAAAAAAAATGGACACAGCGACCCCATTGACGTCAACGGCTAAATAATGAAGTCAACCTAGGAGCACTCACTTCCTGATGGCGGAGCGAACTGCGCAGGCTCAGACTGAGCTTGAGGACGTAGATGTGACGTGAGCCTCCTGTCTGACAGCTGTAGGTCTTCTAGTAGTTGTGGAAAGTGAAAGCTGAATCCCGTTGTTTAAATATTTTCTCCCGTTGCTTTTGGCTCACTATGGGCTTCTCCTCATTCTTCCCCCTTGACTTTATCAGACTTTTTGTCTCCACGTCCCCCCGACTGTCTCATAGACAGTAAAAATTGCCTCTGAGCGTCTCCTCAGGTCTATACGGTAATTTCTCAACTGTGCGACAGAGTCGCGTTGGTTATGACGCAATCGTTAGCCTATTTTTACAAAAACAGCTTCTGCGGGGCGATAGTGTAAGATACAAGGTAATGGAGCCTTTTATGCATTGTCGTGTTTCTTTAGAAATAAACACTGGACAAATGGAGTCTTTAAACGCCTCAGATGTAAAGTTATTCACTGTCAAAGTGACTCAAAAATGAATGGGAGTCAATGGGATGCTAACAGCAGGTGATGGCTTGGTTAGCAATGGCCGCCCCTATGGGTGGAACGCTTTCCGAGTGCTAGATTACCCCCTTGGTCATGAGCGCTAGTTGGTGTTTCAGTATAATCGGTCCGTCGAAACTCATTCATTGAAAAACGTTCCGCGGTGCAAAAATAAGTGTGGTTAAAATTGTTATTTATTTTTCTGCGTAATTAATTAACACGTTAAAGTCCCGGCCCTAGTAATTAAGTATTCAGTGATAATCAATATGAAACGTAGAGCGATGTTATGAGAGGAAATGTTAGTGAGGAAGAGATAATTAGGGAAGAGATCCATCAGAACTGATGTCCTGTGTAACGGATGAACACACGAGCGGAGCTAATGGCGGGAAAACACGGAGCTAATTACGGGAAAACACTGAGCTAATTGCGGGAAAACACTGAGCTAATTGCGGGAAAACACGGAGCTTATGGCGGGAAAACGTGGATCTGTTGAGCTTCTCCAGACTCACGCCACAGCGCTCAATCCAACAATAACACATTTATGACAGACAATGTTTATGAGCTACAGCTGAGGAATAATCACACTGTTTATTTCACCATGTTTGTATAGTAATATGATTTAGACGCTTGTATCGATGCATATTTCATCTCCTCATCTGAACTGCAATAGTGAGACATTTCAAAATAAGAGTCCTGGTGTATTTCCAGCTGGATTATAATTAAAAGTCACCCATTATACTTGAATACACAATAAACTATTTAATTTAATTCCCATTTAATTCATAGTCAGGAGGAAAGACTAAAAACAGGATTTGACATATTATTTAATAAAGTATCAGAGTTATAACAGCTCACTAAAACCATTAAAACATATTCAGGACTTAGTAATGACATGTTACTGAAATTAAAAAATAAGTAAACTTATTTGAAGCTTTAGCTTAACCTGATATACTAACTAAAACAGAAATACAACATTTATAAAAACTATGTAGATGTTTTTAAAAAACGAACAAAAAATCTCTTTCGTGTATTTTTAATGTCAAACTCGGACAAAATGTCAGTTCAAGTAACAGTCGGTTATGTAACGCTTAAATGCTCAATAAATGCATTACAATTGAACTAAACTCATTTGATTTTAGTCGACTAAAGCTAAAAACAATTCAGGCGACTAAAATATGACTAAAACTAAATTGCATCTTAGACAAAAGACTGACTAAAAGTAGATCTGGTAACACTTTAGTATAGGGAAAACATATTACATATCACATATCACTATTAACTCCGACTTCTGCCTCAATAAACTCCTAATTTACTGCTTATTAATAGTTAGTAAGGTAGTTTCTGTAGCGGTTAAGTTTAGGTATTGGGTCGGATTAAGGGATGTAGAATAAGCTCATGCAGAATAAGGCATTAATATGAGCTTTAGAGGTGCTAATAAACAGACAATATCCTAGTAATATGCATGATAATAAGCAACTAGCTAATAACTGAACCTTAAAATGAAGTGTTACCGTAGGTCTAAATGTGTTATCAAAATGAACACTGCACTTCTGTCCGTGCCGGAGTGAGTGAAATCTCAGTGTCACAGAACGGCCATCAGGACAATGGCATAAATCAGCCGTGACTCACATCGACATCCTATTGAGATCTGACGCAAGCCAAGTTTCGAGCTGCACTTTCCATTTAGGTGTGCAGTGCGGTGCGAGAGGATGTGGTTTCTCTGCACAGATAGCGTCTACAAGTCTCTTTCCTTTCCTGCACTCGGAGTGATGCTGCACAGCAGAAGAGTGGGAGTTCCTCCAATATGCATTAAACTTTCTCTCTGTTGCTTGTGTAGAAGTCACCAACCAGCTATTTGTTGTGGCTACGAACAATAAATAGTGCGAGTAAACAAGGGCGTGTGTATGTGAACGGATGTAAATATTTTTTTTTTTCCAGTTTTAAAAGAACTCTCTTATGCTCAACAATATTGTGGAATATTACTCCAGTGTAAATCAGCTGTTCTCTAGGGCTCGACATTAAAGGGTTAGTTCACCCAGAAATGAAATGTCTGTCATTAACTCCTCCCCCTAATGTCGCTCCACACCCGTAAGACCTCCGTTCATCTTCACACACAGTTTAAGATATTTTATATTTAGTCCGAGAGCGTATGCAACAGGGATGGAAATTAGCACCCGCCACCAGCCAAATGCGGGTGATTTTGCGTTGTGGCGGGTAAACTCGCTTCACCTACCGGCCACCGTGGCGGGTAAATAAAAATAGCATACTGTTTCCCCTCTTTATAAACTGTGTTCAGTGAATGCGAGTATGTCCGAATATGACCAGTCGTTTTCGCCGTCATTACACGGATGTAGTGCCAGAAGACGCGAATAATAACCATAAGAACTCGCGCGCACTGAGAGAAGATCCGTCACTGTCATCCGGAAGCGCGCACCCGTCTCACAGCGTGCAAATATTGAGTTCTCTTTCAAGTCTTGTGCTTAAACGGACAAACTCACACAAAAAGTATGCCAACATGTTCATCTTGATGAGTATTCTAGCAGACATAGTCTGAATATGCCTTAAGTGAACTTTATACAGCCGTGAAAGATGACGCATATCCCTCTATTAGGTCTTAAAGGGGCAGTAGCTTTTACTGCTATGTTTAATGTCAAACAAACGATAAGGACATCACTCACTGCTCTTGATTGAATAGCTTTTGTAAGTTTAATAAGGAATAATCTTTCATTTAAACAGTTAAATATGCAGTTATTTTACATTTGATTACTTTATTACATTTCTGTAGGCTAGTAGACCTGTACATTATTATTTAATGCACACATGAGTGAGATCAAGTTAAACATTTTACTTTGAATTTTATTTTATACTGTTTGATGTTGCAATGTGCTAAATAAATATTTGCATAATTTGTAATTGATTTATTATTTGAAACTTTAATATTAATTAATGCAATTGCAAAGCCTTGCTTTTTAGTAAAGTTACTCAGTCATAGCATTAGCCATAAATGCAATGGATAATTGGCATAATTTCTTTTAGTGTTTTGGTTTCAGCCAATAATTTTTATTTCGGTGCATCCCTACTGACAATGTTCTGCTCGGTATGTCGTCAACACGCTTCAGGAGATGCCAAAACTATTAGTTTCATTGTTGGTACTAAAAACCTAAAACTGGAAGCCATAAAAGAATCATCCAAATGCCACATCCAGGTAAAAAAAAAAAAAAAGAGAACATAGAGCCCTACTCATTTAATGAAATGTATATCAGTTCATGGTTTGTGTGTGTATAAGAGTGAAAAAATGTCAGTATTTCATTGAGATTTGAGATTAAATAAACAGCTTAAGTATTGTAGAGCTTGTAGTATTAATTTTCACGTGCTGTTACACATTGTCGGTTAAAAACAAGAAAGTGGCTGGTAAAAACATGGACTGGCTGGTAGATTTTGAAATCCACCAGCCACAGTGGCCGGTGGAAAAAAAAGTTAATTTCCATCCCTGGTATGCAAGTGTATGCACACTATACTGTCCATGTCCAGAAAGAGAATAAAAACATCATCACAGTAGTCCATATGAGACATCAGTGGGTTAATTAGAGTCTCTTGAAGCATCCAAAATACATTTGGGTCCAAAAATAACAAAAACTACGACTTTGTTCAGCATTGGCTTCTCTTCCGTGTTTGTGTTCAATCCTCAAATAAAGATTCAAACGGTTATGAATCAGCGAATCGATTCATATTTCGGATCGCGTGTCAAACTGCTGAAATCACGTGACATTGGCGATCCGAATCATGAATCGATTCGCTGATTCATAACCGTTTGAATCTTTATTTGAGGATTGAACACAAACACGGAAGAGAAGCCAATGCTGAATAAAGTCGTAGTTTTTGTTATTTTTGGACATTGGTGAACTAACCCTTTAAGCCTTTTCATATTTTTATTTAATTATTTAAATATGATGTATTCTGAAGCAGTATTCTCACCAGTTTTCAATCAGCTTTGGCATATTTAAATCTGCATATTTGTGATATTTTTAACTTTTATAAAGGGCATTTTTTGCTAAACCTTTTCCCACAAAATATTCCTTGGATGGAAACCTGGCTAATGTTGGATTTCTGTGGAAACTGTCATACATTTCACTTCTCAGGATTCTTTGATGAATAGAAAGATCAAAAGAACAGCATTTATTAGAAATATAATCTTTTGTGACATCATAAATGTCACTTTTTGATAAATTTAACGCATTCATAAAAATATTAATCTTTCAAAGTAATTAGTAAAAACCTTCTTTAGGAAATATTGATGTGTTTAAAATTGTATGTTATTCATAAAGAATATAATTTTTCAAATGTTTATCGTTATTGTTTTTTTCTTTTATTGTCTTAGTTGACTTGCAGATATGGGAGGCGGAGGCAAAGGTTTACAGAGACAAAAGCACATCTGTAAGTACTTCAAACTATTTGCAAATAGTAAAGTGAACCATAATGGTCTTCAATAATGGTGTAATGTGAGCTGTGTTCCCATCAGAACCTGCTGATATTGGAAATCCCTCCGTACCGCGACCCCAACATCTACCATCCGGTTAAAGTCCGCTTTCACGTGCTGAATGGGAAGAAGAAATGCAGCCAGCCTCAAAACTTCACCTACACGCCCCTCTCAGGTGCCGCCCCTTTACGATCACATGCAGGGCTGGGTAATGGTGCGTTCACACCAGACGCGAATGAAGCGATGAGCGCGAGTGATTTACATGTTAAGTCAATGCAAAGACGCAAATAGATATTCTGCGGCGCGATTTGCGCGAATGACACGCAAGTTGAAAAATCTGAAATTTGGCGGATATTCGCGCCATGTTAACCAATCAGGAGCTTGCTTTAGTAGTGACAACAATGAGGACAAAGTCATGTGGAGACCCGGAGCTGTAGATACATCTTCAACCTTTATAGAAACAGGAATAAAAAGGATCTTGCTTGGAAGAAAGTGAGTGAGGAGGTCGGACAGTCTGGAAAGTTGTAAAAAACGTTCATTACTCAATTTGAGCGATACATAGTGATTTCAGGGAGACTCTTTACCATTGAGATGACTTGGAAAAAGTGTCCCAATCACCTTGAATTCACCATATTGAGATTACAAGCTAGCTAAAGCCGGCAAATTGAGCTTATTCGCCGTATTTAAAAAAACGATCCATGTCAGTCGTTTCACGAGACGAGCCGCATGGCAGAAGCCGCTCCCATGACGCACATTTGCATCTGTTGTGAAGTGAATATCACGCGCGAATGAAACGAGAAAACTCAAAATGTTCAAGCGTCCAACTATGCACGAACAGCACAATTTATTCGCCTCATTCGCATCTTGTGAACACCCCATAAAAAATATTGATTTCTCGATATTAGTCTAGTCATGTGTGCATAGTTGTCACTGGTTCATTGTCTTGTGTGTGTGTGTGTATATATATGTGTGTGTGTATATATATATATATATATATATACACACACACACACACACACACATATATATATACAGAGACTATGACAAGTGGAACACATGGGAACACATGATTATGACAACCAATGAGAACATGCCACATAGAAAAGGGAACCAATCAGAACAAGACGCATGAAACTAGTAAAGCACATGAAATGATCACATCCGGGCAAGGAGGTCACATGACAAGAACCATAAACCATGTTAGTGAATCCATGTTAAAACATAAATGTGAACCAAATCTCAAAACCAAACATGATAAACATCACATTTACCTAAAAAAAACATATCCTGTGTCCATAAAGTCGAAAATGTAACTATATTTTACATTTAAATATATTCATCACACTCCTTGTCCTCCTCATCACAGTAGCCGGTGTAATCCCCATCTGGGAGCCCAGTGTTGTTCTTTGCTCGGGTTTTGATGAAAATTAAAAGTTTAAATCGCTTAAAACAGACGCTATAGCTGATTCGAACGAGTGATAATCTGCTTCGGCATACATTGCTGTCGTCATTGTGTAAAGCATTAATTCTGATTGGTGCCGTGATTTCGACGGATTAGAAATGGGCTTGACTGAGCTCTTTGACAGACTACTTGCAGAGCAAACCTAAATTTGCTGGAAGTTGTCTGGGTTTTTTCCCAGGCTACCTGATATCCGAAATTATCCATATTGAACCGAATTGCAAACTTGTGAATCAAATTGTCAAATTTGCATCAGTACCCAGCCTTATTACCTAGTGTTTAAAACTTGTCCAAATGATTTGTATTTCCTTTCCAGTGCCACAGATTAAAGCCGAGCCGGTTGAAGAATACCACTACACTCAGTTTGGCTGCACCGCGCGTCCCATAATGGGCATTTCTCCTCAGTCATGCCATCTTGCGGACGGTTGTATGATGCCCACCGCACCCTCATACCAGCGGCCTCCATCTGGCATGTACAACCCCACACAACACCACCAGCTCCAGCACACATCCATCCGCTACCAGGGGCCAGTTCTCTCCGGATCCCCAGGTCAGGCCTCCTGTATGGGGGCCACATTCATGCCGAACGCCTACCAGAGAACCATAGCCGGAGACAGCATCCAAAACGCCGCCTCATTATTCCCCACCCTGGATGTGTCGGAGCTGTGCTCGGCCGGGGCCCATCCGAAGGCTTTCGCCTCCAGGGCCTCTCCGCCGGCCCCCAGCCATCAGCACACTTACCTGCCCATGCAGCACCAGAGAAACGCCAGTCCTGTGAGAGTCGCCATCAAGCAGGAGAACCTGGACCAGGCCTATCTGGATGATGGTTAGTGGGCTTCATTACTCTGATCATTCAAAGGGATAGTTCACCCGAAAATTTTGTCCTTTACTCACCCTCATGTTGTTCCAAACCTGTATGAGTTTCTTTGGTCTGCTGAACTCAAAAGAAGATATTTGGAAGAATGTTTGGGCTTCATTACTCTGATCATTCTGTCCATTGCAAAAAAAATGCTCTTCTTATTTAGTATTTTTGTCTTGTTTCCAGTCTAAACATCTAAAAAATCTTAAAACAAGATGCATTTACTTGATAAGTAAAATTACATATTTTTCCTTTTTTATATAAAATCTAAATGAAGTGAGTTTTTGCTTAAAATAAGCAGAATTATCTGCCAGTGGGGTGAGAAAAATAATCTCGCTTCTGTTTGGGACGGAAACAAGATTTCAATCAGAAATAAGATTATTTTTCTCACCCCATTGGCAGATCATTTAGCTTGTTTTAAGCAAAAACTCTCTTCATTTTGATCAGATTTAAAGGGATAGTTGACCCATAAATGAGCCTGTGATGTTGATCTGCTGACCCCAGGGGCGTCATAGGTGTGTGTGTTTCTTCAGGAGAACACAAATGAAGATTTTTAACTCAGCCGTTGCTCGTATAATGCATGTTAATGGGGTGTATTTCTATGAGAGTAAAACACACACAGACATACGAATCCATATTAAACCCTGAGGCTCGTGACGACACACTGATGTCTTAAGGCACGAAACGATCACTTTCTGCCGGAAACACAACAGTATTTGTGTCAGTTTTTACCTCAAATACAACACTATGTCCCCTTCCTGCAAGTGAGGTGTCACTTCCTCCGCTTGTGTCCCATTGAGATACACCATATCGTGTAATTTGACCTCACTTGCAGGAAGTGGTGGCGCAATAGCGGCTGTTGGACATAGAATTGTATTTGAGGTAAAAATAACACAAATACTGTTGTGTTTCCGGCAGAAAGTGATCGTTTCGTGCCTTAAGACATCAGTGTGTCGTCACGAGCCTCAGGGTTTAATATGGATTCGTATGTCAGTGTGTTTTACTCTCATAGAAATACACCCCATTGACATGCATTATACGAGCAACGGTTGAGTTAAAAATCTTCATTAGTGTTCTCCTGAAGAAACACACACCTATGATGCCCTGGGGGTCAGCAGATCAACATCACAGGCTCATTTATGGGTCAACTATCCCTTTAATAGTGTCTGCTCCAGTTAAAGACATTTTTAAGGCTTTAAATTGTGGAAAGTCAAATTAAGACTTTTTTTTAACCTTGATAATCAAATTAATCTAAATCTCCCTTTGGAGTAACTTTGAAATCTTGCTGATCTTTTTTGTGCTCAAAAAGCAACGTTACACACTGAAGCTGAAAAGTGAAAAAGTTGTGTGTTAATATATGTAGTAGTGTATTTCTGAGGCCGGTGTGCTAGTCTCTAATGTATGCCACTCTTATCAGGCGCCACTATATGGGTCAGTGCCTCCGGTTCTGCTAAAGCCTGTTAAATATTGAGCTAGCAGACCTAAAACACACACGGGGACAAACAGGACACACTATTGATCTCTAGCGTAGCATTCAGTCACAAAGTCACTCGTTAATACTCTCGAATTGTGCCATTTAGTCACAGAAAGCCTGGTATAGTTGATGTTGTGAGCCATGTTTTAATATTACACCACAGATGTAGATTTGTTTTTGTTTGTTGTGGACGGCGTGGGTGTTACAAAGCATCCCACCAACGCTTTAACTTCTATTTCAAGCTTGTTATACCTGTAAACGCTGTCCCCTAATCTAATTTTAGACTGAAAACTTTCCATTTTTAGCCCACTGACTTGTTTCAGCAGAACAACAGGAAGTGCTCAGGTTAAACAATGTGCTGCCGACTAGTGGAGGGTTAGTTACAGCATCAGACCTTCCTGTGTATGGCAAGCTCTTTTAACATTTAATCCTTAAAGCCTACCAGAATCTATTTTCATGCTACTAGTACTTATTCGTTAGTTACTAGTACTCATTCCTTAGATACTAGTACTTATTCATTAGTTACTAGTACTTGTTCGTTAGTTACTAGTACTCGTTCGTTAGTTACTAGTACTTATTCATTAGAGACTAGTACTTATTCATTAGATACTAGTACTTATTCGTTAGATACTAGTACTTATTCGTTAGTTACTAGTACTTATTCGTTAGTTACTAGTACTTATTCATTAGATACTAGTACTTATTCATTAGATACTAGTACTTATTCAGTAGATACTAGTACTTATTCATTAGATACTAGTACTTATTCGTTAGATACTAGTACTTATTCGTTAGTTACTAGTACTTATTCGTTAGTTACTAGTACTTATTCGTTAGATACTAGTACTTATTCATTAGATACTAGTACTTATTCATTAGATACTAGTACTTATTCATTAGATACTAGTACTTATTCGTTAGATACTAGTACTTATTCGTTAGTTACTAGTACTTATTCATTAGATACTAGTACTTATTCATTAGATACTAGTACTTATTCAGTAGATACTAGTACTCATTCATTAGTTACTAGTACTTATTTGTTAGATACTAGTACTCATTCATTAGTTACTAGTACTTATTCATTAGTTACTAGTACTCATTCATTAGTTACTAGTACTTATTTGTTAGATACTAGTACTCATTCATTAGTTACTAGTACTCATTCATTAGTTACTAGTACTCATTCATAAGATACTAGTACTTATTCATTAGTTACTAGTACTCATTCATTAGATACTAGTACTTATTCATTAGATACTAGTACTTATTCATTAGATACTAGTACTCATTCATTAGATACTAGTACTTATTCGTTAGTTACTAGTACTCATTCCTTAGATACTAGTACTTATTCATTAGTTACTAGTACTTGTTCGTTAGTTACTAGTACTCGTTCGTTAGTTACTAGTACTTATTCATTAGATACTAGTACTTATTCATTAGATACTAGTACTTATTCAGTAGATACTAGTACTTATTCATTAGATACTAGTACTTATTCGTTAGATACTAGTACTTATTCGTTAGTTACTAGTACTTATTCGTTAGATACTAGTACTTATTCATTAGATACTAGTACTTATTCATTAGATGCTAGTACTTATTCATTAGATACTAGTACTTATTCGTTAGATACTAGTACTTATTCGTTAGTTACTAGTACTTATTCATTAGATACTAGTACTTATTCATTAGATACTAGTACTTATTCAGTAGATACTAGTACTCATTCATTAGTTACTAGTACTTATTTGTTAGATACTAGTACTCATTCATTAGTTACTAGTACTTATTCATTAGTTACTAGTACTCATTCATTAGTTACTAGTACTTATTTGTTAGATACTAGTACTCATTCATTAGTTACTAGTACTCATTCATTAGTTACTAGTACTCATTCATAAGATACTAGTACTTATTCATTAGTTACTAGTACTCATTCATTAGATACTAGTACTTATTCATTAGATACTAGTACTTATTCATTAGATACTAGTACTCATTCATTAGATACTAGTACTTATTCGTTAGTTACTAGTACTCATTCCTTAGATACTAGTACTTATTCATTAGTTACTAGTACTTGTTCGTTAGTTACTAGTACTCGTTCGTTAGTTACTAGTACTTATTCATTAGATACTAGTACTTATTCATTAGATACTAGTACTTATTCAGTAGATACTAGTACTTATTCATTAGATACTAGTACTTATTCGTTAGATACTAGTACTTATTCGTTAGTTACTAGTACTTATTCGTTAGATACTAGTACTTATTCATTAGATACTAGTACTTATTCATTAGATGCTAGTACTTATTCATTAGATACTAGTACTTATTCGTTAGATACTAGTACTTATTCGTTAGTTACTAGTACTTATTCATTAGATACTAGTACTTATTCATTAGATACTAGTACTTATTCAGTAGATACTAGTACTCATTCATTAGTTACTAGTACTTATTTGTTAGATACTAGTACTCATTCATTAGTTACTAGTACTTATTCATTAGTTACTAGTACTCATTCATTAGTTACTAGTACTTATTTGTTAGATACTAGTACTCATTCATTAGTTACTAGTACTCATTCATTAGTTACTAGTACTCATTCATAAGATACTAGTACTTATTCATTAGTTACTAGTACTCATTCATTAGATACTAGTACTTATTCATTAGATACTAGTACTTATTCATTAGATACTAGTACTCATTCATTAGATACTAGTACTTATTCGTTAGTTACTAGTACTCATTCCTTAGATACTAGTACTTATTCATTAGTTACTAGTACTTGTTCGTTAGTTACTAGTACTCGTTCGTTAGTTACTAGTACTTATTCATTAGATACTAGTACTTATTCATTAGATACTAGTACTTATTCAGTAGATACTAGTACTTATTCATTAGATACTAGTACTTATTCGTTAGATACTAGTACTTATTCGTTAGTTACTAGTACTTATTCGTTAGATACTAGTACTTATTCATTAGATACTAGTACTTATTCATTAGATGCTAGTACTTATTCATTAGATACTAGTACTTATTCGTTAGATACTAGTACTTATTCGTTAGTTACTAGTACTTATTCATTAGATACTAGTACTTATTCATTAGATACTAGTACTTATTCGTTAGATACTAGTACTTATTCATTAGATACTAGTACTCATTCATTAGTTACTAGTACTTATTCGTTAGATACTAGTACTCATTCATTAGTTACTAGTACTCATTCGTTAGTTACTAGTACTTATTCATTAGTTACTAGTACTCATTCATTAGATACTAGTACTTATTCGTTAGTTACTAGTACTCATTCATTAGTTACTAGTACTTATTTGTTAGATACTAGTACTCATTCATTAGTTACTAGTACTCATTCATTAGTTACTAGTACTCATTCATAAGATACTAGTACTTATTCATTAGTTACTAGTACTCATTCATTAGATACTAGTACTTATTCATTAGATACTAGTACTTATTCATTAGATACTAGTACTCATTCATTAGATACTAGTACTTATTCGTTAGTTACTAGTACTTATTCATTAGATACTTGTACTCATTCATTAGTTACTAGTACTTATTCATTAGTTACTAGTACTTATTCATTAGATACTAATACTTATTCGTTAGATACTAGTACTTATTCATTAGATACTAGTACTCATTCATTAGATACTAGTACTCAATTCATTAGTTACTAGTACTCATTCGTTAGATACTAGTACTCATTCGTTAGATACTAGTACTTATTCGTTAGATACTAGTACTCCTTCATTAGTTACTAGTACTTATTTGTTAGATACTAGTACTCATTCATTAGTTACTAGTACTCATTCATTAGTTACTAGTACTTATTTGTTAGTTACTGGTATGCTTTAAGGATTAAGTGTTACAATGGCTTGCCATATCCTGTCATAAAAATGTCTAGTAAAGTAACAGCACACAGTATAGTTTTTGATCACATCGTTCTTGCTAGTAATGCACACTTTGAACAGCACTAATGATGTGTTTGTGTTTTTCCCCTGCAGTGAATGCTGTTATAAGACGAGACCTCGTTCATAAAAATAAGCTCTAATGTGGAAGACGAGTCCACATCCTCATGAAGACGTCTTAGGATTGAGAGTTATTTAAATTGCTTGTTTTTCATATCTGATTTGTACACAAAAAGAGATTATGTTAGACAATATCAGTGTGTTTTCTGTTTATGTGATGCTTGTTTTCTCAAATCATGTTTTTAACTCAGATATATTTATCAGTATGCATTTTAAATAAAGTATTTTAAACATTGTGGCTCTTTATTTGTTGGAAAGTTAGTAGTTAATCTTTTTTTTTTAATTATTCACAGATTTTGCAAGTTCAAATTTTCTGATCCCATGTTTATATATATAGTTATCCAAACATTTGAACATTACACCAGGATTATACTGTTACTAAACATTATCACCACACAAAGAAGCAGACGGTCATTCTTTTATTCAGGTGAAATGGCCATACAAATAATGATTAATAAAAAAACAACAATACATGTGACAAACACTCCCTAACTGAGATCAGAAGTTATAATGGCTGAACTACACATGATCTTGATCCTGGAGCAACTGTCAGTGACAACAGCCAATCATATTGCTCTTCCGGTGTTGCATGAATGCGATTGGCTAGCATCTGCGCTGGGGTATTTGCATAGGCAATACAACACAAAGCATAACAGCACCCATTCAAAGTAAAGGAGAAGTGATGACGCCACGTGTGAATGCAGCGTAAATCAACCATCATCAGTTTCTCAGACCCACAGATGAAACCTCTAATGTTTCCCTCTCATTCATTTTCACTCAGTCAGTACACACACATACACTATCTCTTCTTCTTGCTCTCCTTCTTCAGTTTCTGTCGGATTTGTTGAACGGGTCCCTTCGGCTTCCGGTTCGGCTCAGAGCTGCGAGTGTCGACCGGCTCTGACAGCTCCACCTACAAATATAAAATACAACAAAATGAATTAAATTTTTAAACTGATAGGGATCACCATCCTTCCCTGGTTTGTTAATTATTGCTACATTAGAGGGATATTTCACACAAGAAATAACCCATGATTTCCTCCCTCAAGTCAACCTAGTTGTGAGTGACATTTTGCTTTCAGACGAACACAATCTAAGTTAAATGTTCTCACTCTTCCAAGCTTTATAATGGCAGTGAATGGCTGTATCTGTTTTAAAGTCCATAAAAGTGCATCAATGTATCCATCATAAAAATGCATCAATGTATCCATCATAAAAATACATCCATCTATCCACCATAAAAATACATCCATCTATCCATCATAAAAATACATCAATGTATCCATCATAAAAATACATCCATGTATCCATCATAAAAATACATCCATGTATCCATCATAAAAATACATCCATGTATCCATCATAAAAATGCATCAATGTATCCATCATAAAAATACATCCATCTATCCATCATAAAAATACATCCATCTATCCATCATAAAAATACATCCATCTATCCATCATAAAAATACATCAATGTATCCATCATAAAAATACATCCATCTATCCATCATAAAAATACATCCATCTATCCATCATAAAAATGCATCAATCTATCCATCATAAAAATACATCCATGTATCCATCATAAAAATACATCCATCTATCCATCATAAAAATACATCCATCTATCCATCATAAAAATACATCCATCTATCCATCATAAAAATACATCAATGTATCCATCATAAAAATACATCCATCTATCCATCATAAAAATACATCAATGTATCCATCATAAAAATACATCCATCTATCCATCATAAAAATACATCCATCTATCCATCATAAAAATACATCCATGTATCCATCATAAAAATGCATCAATGTATCCATCATAAAAATACATCCATCTATCCATCATAAAAATGCATCAATGTATCCATCATAAAAATACATCCATCTATCCATCATAAAAATACATCCATGTATCCATCATAAAAATACATCAATGTATCCATCATAAAAATACATCCATCTATCCATCATAAAAATACATCCATCTATCCATCATAAAAATACATCCATCTATCCATCATAAAAATGCATCAATGTATCCATCATAAAAATACATCCATCTATCCATCATAAAAATACATCCATCTATCCATCATAAAAATACATCAATGTATCCATCATAAAAATACATCAATGTATCCATCATAAAAATACATCAATGTATCCATCATAAAAATACATCCATCTATCCATCATAAAAATACATCAATGTATCCATCATAAAAATACATCCATCTATCCATCATAAAAATACATCCATCTATCCATCATAAAAATGCATCAATGTATCCATCATAAAAATACATCCATCTATCCATCATAAAAATACATCAATGTATCCATCATAAAAATACATCCATCTATCCATCATAAAAATACATCCATCTATCCATCATAAAAATACATCCATCTATCCATCATAAAAATACATCCATCTATCCATCATAAAAATACATCCATCTATCCATCATAAAAATGCATCAATGTATCCATCATAAAAATACATCAATGTATCCATCATAAAAATACATCCATCTATCCATCATAAAAATACATCCATCTATCCATCATAAAAATACATCCATCTATCCATCATAAAAATACATCCATCTATCCATCATAAAAATACATCCATCTATCCATCATAAAAATACATCAATGTATCCATCATAAAAATACATCAATGTATCCATCATAAAAATACATCCATCTATCCATCATAAAAATACATCCATCTATCCATCATAAAAATACATCCATCTATCCATCATAAAAATGCATCAATGTATCCATCATAAAAATACATCCATCTATCCATCATAAAAATACATCAATGTATCCATCATAAAAATACATCCATCTATCCATCATAAAAATACATCAATGTATCCATCATAAAAATACATCCATCTATCCATCATAAAAATACATCAATGTATCCATCATAAAAATACATCCATCTATCCATCATAAAAATACATCAATGTATCCATCATAAAAATACATCAATCTATCCATCATAAAAATGCATCAATGTATCCATCATAAAAATACATCCATCTATCCATCATAAAAATACATCAATGTATCCATCATAAAAATACATCAATGTATCCATCATAAAAATACATCCATCTATCCATCATAAAAATACATCCATCTATCCATCATAAAAATACATCAATGTATCCATCATAAAAATACATCCATCTATCCATCATAAAAATGCATCCATCCATCATAAAAATACATCCATCTATCCATCATAAAAATACATCAATGTATCCATCATAAAAATACATCAATGTATCCATCATAAAAATACATCAATGTATCCATCATAAAAATGCATCCATCTATCCATCATAAAAATACATCAATGTATCCATCATAAAAATACATCAATGTATCCATCATAAAAATACATCCATCTATCCATCATAAAAATACATCCATCTATCCATCATAAAAATGCATCAATGTATCCATCATAAAAATACATCCATCTATCCATCATAAAAATACATCAATGTATCCATCATAAAAATACATCCATCTATCCATCATAAAAATGCATCAATGTATCCATCATAAAAATACATCCATCTATCCATCATAAAAATACATCAATGTATCCATCATAAAAATACATCAATGTATCCATCATAAAAATACATCCATCTATCCATCATAAAAATACATCCATCTATCCATCATAAAAATGCATCAATGTATCCATCATAAAAATACATCCATCTATCCATCATAAAAATACATCAATGTATCCATCATAAAAATACATCAATGTATCCATCATAAAAATACATCCATCTATCCATCATAAAAATACATCAATGTATCCATCATAAAAATACATCAATGTATCCATCATAAAAATACATCCATCTATCCATCATAAAAATACATCCATCTATCCATCATAAAAATACATCAATGTATCCATCATAAAAATACATCAATGTATCCATCATAAAAATACATCAATGTATCCATCATAAAAATACATCAATGTATCCATCATAAAAATACATCAATGTATCCATCATAAAAATACATCCATCTATCCATCATAAAAATACATCAATGTATCCATCATAAAAATACATCCATCTATCCATCATAAAAATACATCAATGTATCCATCATAAAAATACATCCATCTATCCATCATAAAAATGCATCCATCCATCATAAAAATACATCCATCTATCCATCATAAAAATACATCAATGTATCCATCATAAAAATACATCAATGTATCCATCATAAAAATACATCCATCTATCCATCATAAAAATGCATCCATCTATCCATCATAAAAATGCATCAATGTATCCATCATAAAAATACATCCATCTATCCATCATAAAAATACATCCATCTATCCATCATAAAAATACATCCATCTATCCATCATAAAAATGCATCCATCTATCCATCATAAAAATACATCCATCTATCCATCATAAAAATACATCCATCTATCCATCATAAAAATGCATCAATGTATCCATCATAAAAATACATCCATCTATCCATCATAAAAATACATCAATGTATCCATCATAAAAATACACCCATCTATCCATCATAAAAATACATCCATCTATCCATCATAAAAATACATCCATCTATCCATCATAAAAATACATCCATCTATCCATCATAAAAATGCATCAATGTATCCATCATAAAAATACATCCATCTATCCATCATAAAAATACATCCATCTATCCATCATAAAAATACATCCATCTATCCATCATAAAAATGCATCAATGTATCCATCATAAAAATACATCCATCTATCCATCATAAAAATGCATCAATGTATCCATCATAAAAATACATCCATCTATCCATCATAAAAATACATCCATCTATCCATCATAAAAATACATCAATGTATCCATCATAAAAATACATCAATGTATCCATCATAAAAATACATCAATGTATCCATCATAAAAATACATCCATCTATCCATCATAAAAATACATCAATGTATCCATCATAAAAATACATCCATCTATCCATCATAAAAATACATCCATCTATCCATCATAAAAATACATCCATCTATCCATCATAAAAATACATCAATGTATCCATCATAAAAATACATCCATCTATCCATCATAAAAATACATCCATCTATCCATCATAAAAATACATCCATCTATCCATCATAAAAATGCATCAATGTATCCATCATAAAAATACATCAATGTATCCATCATAAAAATACATCCATCTATCCATCATAAAAATACATCCATCTATCCATCATAAAAATACATCCATCTATCCATCATAAAAATACATCCATCTATCCATCATAAAAATACATCCATCTATCCATCATAAAAATACATCAATGTATCCATCATAAAAATACATCAATGTATCCATCATAAAAATACATCCATCTATCCATCATAAAAATACATCCATCTATCCATCATAAAAATACATCCATCTATCCATCATAAAAATGCATCAATGTATCCATCATAAAAATACATCCATCTATCCATCATAAAAATACATCAATGTATCCATCATAAAAATACATCCATCTATCCATCATAAAAATACATCAATGTATCCATCATAAAAATACATCCATCTATCCATCATAAAAATACATCAATGTATCCATCATAAAAATACATCCATCTATCCATCATAAAAATACATCAATGTATCCATCATAAAAATACATCCATCTATCCATCATAAAAATGCATCAATGTATCCATCATAAAAATACATCCATCTATCCATCATAAAAATACATCAATGTATCCATCATAAAAATACATCAATGTATCCATCATAAAAATACATCCATCTATCCATCATAAAAATACATCCATCTATCCATCATAAAAATACATCAATGTATCCATCATAAAAATACATCCATCTATCCATCATAAAAATGCATCCATCCATCATAAAAATACATCCATCTATCCATCATAAAAATACATCAATGTATCCATCATAAAAATACATCAATGTATCCATCATAAAAATACATCAATGTATCCATCATAAAAATGCATCCATCTATCCATCATAAAAATACATCAATGTATCCATCATAAAAATACATCAATGTATCCATCATAAAAATACATCCATCTATCCATCATAAAATACATCCATCTATCCATCATAAAAATGCATCAATGTATCCATCATAAAAATACATCCATCTATCCATCATAAAAATACATCAATGTATCCATCATAAAAATACATCCATCTATCCATCATAAAAATGCATCAATGTATCCATCATAAAAATACATCCATCTATCCATCATAAAAATACATCAATGTATCCATCATAAAAATACATCAATGTATCCATCATAAAAATACATCCATCTATCCATCATAAAAATACATCCATCTATCCATCATAAAAATGCATCAATGTATCCATCATAAAAATACATCCATCTATCCATCATAAAAATACATCAATGTATCCATCATAAAAATACATCAATGTATCCATCATAAAAATACATCCATCTATCCATCATAAAAATACATCAATGTATCCATCATAAAAATACATCAATGTATCCATCATAAAAATACATCCATCTATCCATCATAAAAATACATCCATCTATCCATCATAAAAATACATCAATGTATCCATCATAAAAATACATCAATGTATCCATCATAAAAATACATCCATCTATCCATCATAAAAATACATCCATCTATCCATCATAAAAATACATCCATCTATCCATCATAAAAATACATCAATGTATCCATCATAAAAATACATCCATCTATCCATCATAAAAATACATCAATGTATCCATCATAAAAATACATCCATCTATCCATCATAAAAATACATCAATGTATCCATCATAAAAATACATCCATCTATCCATCATAAAAATGCATCAATGTATCCATCATAAAAATACATCCATCTATCCATCATAAAAATACATCAATGTATCCATCATAAAAATACATCAATGTATCCATCATAAAAATACATCCATCTATCCATCATAAAAATACATCCATCTATCCATCATAAAAATACATCAATGTATCCATCATAAAAATACATCCATCTATCCATCATAAAAATGCATCCATCCATCATAAAAATACATCCATCTATCCATCATAAAAATACATCAATGTATCCATCATAAAAATACATCCATCTATCCATCATAAAAATACATCCATCTATCCATCATAAAAATACATCAATGTATCCATCATAAAAATACATCCATCTATCCATCATAAAAATACATCCATCTATCCATCATAAAAATACATCCATCTATCCATCATAAAAATACATCAATGTATCCATCATAAAAATACATCCATCTATCCATCATAAAAATACATCCATCTATCCATCATAAAAATGCATCAATGTATCCATCTTAAAAATACATCAATGTATCCATCATAAAAATACATCAATGTATCCATCATAAAAATACATCCATCTATCCATCATAAAAATACATCCATCTATCCATCATAAAAATGCATCCATCTATCCATCATAAAAATACATCCATCTATCCATCATAAAAATACATCAATGTATCCATCATAAAAATACATCCATGTATCCATCATAAAAATACATCAATGTATCCATCATAAAAATGCATCAATGTATCCATCATAAAAATACATCCATCTATCCATCATAAAAATACATCAATGTATCCATCATAAAAATACATCCATCTATCCATCATAAAAATACATCCATCTATCCATCATAAAAATACATCAATGTATCCATCATAAAAATACATCAATGTATCCATCATAAAAATACATCCATCTATCCATCATAAAAATACATCCATCTATCCATCATAAAAATGCATCCATCTATCCATCATAAAAATACATCCATCTATCCATCATAAAAATACATCAATGTATCCATCATAAAAATACATCCATGTATCCATCATAAAAATACATCAATGTATCCATCATAAAAATGCATCAATGTATCCATCATAAAAATACATCCATCTATCCATCATAAAAATACATCAATGTATCCATCATAAAAATACATCCATCTATCCATCATAAAAATACATCCATCTATCCATCATAAAAATACATCAATGTATCCATCATAAAAATACATCCATCTATCCATCATAAAAATACATCAATGTATCCATCATAAAAATACATCAATGTATCCATCATAAAAATACATCCATCTATCCATCATAAAAATACATCCATCTATCCATCATAAAAATACATCCATCTATCCATCATAAAAATACATCCATCTATCCATCATAAAAATACATCAATGTATCCATCATAAAAATACATCCATCTATCCATCATAAAAATACATCAATGTATCCATCATAAAAATACATCCATCTATCCATCATAAAAATACATCCATCTATCCATCATAAAAATACATCCATCTATCCATCATAAAAATACATCAATGTATCCATCATAAAAATACATCAATGTATCCATCATAAAAATACATCAATGTATCCATCATAAAAATACATCAATGTATCCATCATAAAAATACATCAATGTATCCATCATAAAAATACATCCATCTATCCATCATAAAAATACATCCATCTATCCATCATAAAAATACATCCATCTATCCATCATAAAAATACATCCATCTATCCATCATAAAAATACATCAATGTATCCATCATAAAAATACATCCATCTATCCATCATAAAAATACATCCATCTATCCATCATAAAAATGCATCAATGTATCCATCATAAAAATACATCCATCTATCCATCATAAAAATACATCCATCTATCCATCATAAAAATACATCAATGTATCCATCATAAAAATACATCCATCTATCCATCATAAAAATGCATCAATGTATCCATCATAAAAATACATCAATGTATCCATCATAAAAATACATCCATCTATCCATCATAAAAATACATCCATCTATCCATCATAAAAATACATCCATCTATCCATCATAAAAATGCATCAATGTATCCATCATAAAAATACATCAATGTATCCATCATAAAAATACATCCATCTATCCATCATAAAAATACATCCATCTATCCATCATAAAAATACATCAATGTATCCATCATAAAAATACATCAATGTATCCATCATAAAAATACATCCATCTATCCATCATAAAAATACATCCATCTATCCATCATAAAAATACATCATCTATCCATCATAAAAATACATCATCTATCCATCATAAAAATACATCCATCTATCCATCATAAAAATACATCAATGTATCCATCATAAAAATACATCAATGTATCCATCATAAAAATACATCCATCTATCCATCATAAAAATACATCCATCTATCCATCATAAAAATACATCAATGTATCCATCATAAAAATACATCAATGTATCCATCATAAAAATACATCCATCTATCCATCATAAAAATACATCAATGTATCCATCATAAAAATACATCAATGTATCCATCATAAAAATACATCCATCTATCCATCATAAAAATACATCCATCTATCCATCATAAAAATACATCCATCTATCCATCATAAAAATACATCCATCTATCCATCATAAAAATACATCCATCTATCCATCATAAAAATACATCCATCTATCCATCATAAAAATACATCCATTATCCATCATAAAAATACATCAATGTATCCATCATAAAAATACATCAATCTATCCATCATAAAATACATCAATCTATCCATCATAAAAATACATCCATCTATCCATCATAAAAATACATCCATCTATCCATCATAAAAATACATCCATCTATCCATCATAAAAATACATCAATCTATCCATCATAAAAATACATCAATGTATCCATCATAAAAATACATCAATGTATCCATCATAAAATACATCCATCTATCCATCATAAAATCATCCATCATAAAAATACATCCATCTATCCATCATAAAAATACATCAATGTATCCATCATAAAAATACATCCATCTATCCATCATAAAAATACATCAATGTATCCATCATAAAAATACATCCATCTATCCATCATAAAAATACATCCATCTATCCATCATAAAAATACATCCATCTATCCATCATAAAAATACATCCATCTATCCATCATAAAAATGCATCATGTATCCATCATAAAAATACATCCATCTATCCATCATAAAAATACATCCATCTATCCATCATAAAAATACATCAATCTATCCATCATAAAAATACATCAATGTATCCATCATAAAAATACATCCATCTATCCATCATAAAAATACATCCATCTATCCATCATAAAAATACATCCATCTATCCATCATAAAAATACATCATCTATCCATCATAAAAATCATCAATGTATCCATCATAAAAATACATCCATCTATCCATCATAAAAATACATCCATCTATCCATCATAAAAATACATCAATGTATCCATCATAAAAATACATCCATCTATCCATCATAAAAATACATCCATCTATCCATCATAAAAATACATCCATCTATCCATCATAAAAATACATCCATCTATCCATCATAAAAATACATCCATCTATCCATCATAAAAATGCATCAATGTATCCATCATAAAAATACATCCATCTATCCATCATAAAAATACATCCATCTATCCATCATAAAAATACATCAATGTATCCATCATAAAAATACATCCATCTATCCATCATAAAAATACATCCATCTATCCATCATAAAAATACATCCATCTATCCATCATAAAAATACATCCATCTATCCATCATAAAAATACATCCATCTATCCATCATAAAAATACATCAATGTATCCATCATAAAAATACATCAATCTATCCATCATAAAAATACATCCATCTATCCATCAT